>NW_027642292.1:0-8991 GCF_032717465.1 Coenobita brevimanus | reverse complement strand
TCGACTTACTCTACTATAACGGTAGAAGGGGGGAACTGAGGCAGAACACTCTCGTGATCAAACATGCAGCATACTGTGCGTTAAAATTACACAAAGGATGATGAAATCATAGGCTATGTAACAGTATAAACAAATATTTTCAGTATGAAGTAAGGCATCGACTTTATCATGAAACAAACTTTCTGCTTCCATTATTCACATAAATATACACAGAGCGGTAAAATAATTTGTCCTAATTACACAAAAAACAACATACCGGTATGTACAAAATTAACATTGACTTATGCATAATACCCAGACTTCTACCACTTGGTCTTTGAGTGAAAATCAAACAGTTAGTGCACAGTGCTATCTCACATTCAGCACACCACCACCTCGTCATACGGCAATTCTGTGGTTGGCGTGATGAATTGGCGCAAACATTTGCAATGCCGGAAGGCTTCATTGCCTGCAGGTTTTGGAGGCAATGCATCCATGTAATGCCTGCTGAGGTACGAGTCCCTGCACTGCAGCCGGGCAGGCAGTTGCTGTACACTGGCCTCCGTTTCACAGAAGGCATTACTTGGCCATACAGGTATCTCTACAGAAGGCTGTAAATTACATTCGTCTCAAACTGTCTGAGGGATGTGCTGGTATGTGTAACTTCCTTGTACAGAATGAAGGCATTCAGTACACAGATGTCCAGTACATGTAAGAATGCCTTCTTATACCGCTTACGGCACCTCCTCAGACAGTCGATGATACCAATCTACATATCAGATTTATCGACGGGTCACATGTTCACGTTATAGTCAGTAACAACTTCAGGCTTGAAGACTGGCAACCTCATTCTCCTATCGACCTTGCCTGTGTCAATCAACTTACCTTTATGGACCGTGGAGAGGACATTTATCATTCTCTAACGATGCCAGTGAATTGCAAGAAGTTTACCTGATTTCAAGGTCCTGCACTCACCCTTCATGGTGCCCTTGGGAAAGGATGGCCAGTGCTTCCTCTTTGCATGGATAGTGCCACACGATCCAATTTTGTGTTCTTGCAGGTACTTTGCAAGACTTGGTGCCATGTAATAATTATTGGTGAACATAATATGGCTGCCACCGATGTACCTGTCCATCAGCTTCTTGACAACTGAGCCAGAGAAGCCATGGGGATCGTCCTTCGACAACATCACATCACTCGCTATATAAACAATAAAATCTGACATGCACCCAGTCGTGCAGTGACACAAAACAAAAAACTTTATTCCAAAACGATGTCTGTTTGAGGGAATGTACTGAATGATGGCAAGACGTCCCCTGAACAGAACAAGCGACCTGTTGATACCAGTCTTTTGGAATGGCCTGAAGAAGGATCGAAATTTTTCCTTCATCATTATCATAATAGTGGAGAAATGTATGTACCTGAGGATGTCAAGGTACTGGTTCTGTGGCATATACTTACCAAATACGGGTGTAGCTGAAATATCATCCATGAGCCAATAATCATGTATATTGTGCTTTCATACATGAGGCATCAGCACAGTCAATGCTAGCCAAACATAAATCTCGCCAACATTTGTCACAGTTCATATTTTCATCTTTGCACTCTCTCTTAGCCGCGACATGTCAGCCCAGTTGCAGCAAAATTCCCTGAATCCATTCACTTATTTCACAATGAAGTCCATTACTGCTGTTGTGAAAAAAGCAAGGAAGAAGTCCACTGCAGAAGAAGATCGATTACAGGGGAATTCTGGATGCACATTTCCGTTTGTGTCATCAAACACAGATACCTCAGACTGAAACCCCATCCCTTCTTCCCAGGTAAATGTTTCCAATCTACCCACCCGTGGTTCCTGCCTTTGCCATGCACGTGGCCTCACCACTGGATGAGGCAGGTGATGATGCTGGTGACAATGATCGTGGTGGTGATGCTGATGGTGATAGGCATTGTGTGAGCAAGTGACTGCCAGAGTGCACCTACACCAACATAGCCCGACGTATTTGGCTGTGGTGAGGAGGCACATTTGTGCTGGGAGGTTGGTGATAGCTAATACCCTCTTCAGGCATAAAATGATCCACAGGTATACATGGCGAGTGATGAGAAGGGTGGGTGGTGAACTGAATGAAAGGAAGGCAACGATTGATTATGTGTGTGTGGATGAAAGGATGCGAAGATGTGTAAAGGATGCAAGAGTGTATAGAGGTTGGGGGAGTGGACTTTCTGACCACTATTTGGTGGTGGCCAGAATTAGAATGCAAGTAAGATGGAGGAATAGAAGGGAAAGATGAGAGGAAGGAGTAGTTGCAAGGAGAGTGGAAAGGTTACACTAGGATGAGAAAAAAGCAGAGTATAAGAGAGAAGTGGAGGAACGATTGGGCAAATATGAATTGGAGCAGATGGGGGACGTGGAAGGTGTGTGTAAGATTTTTACAGAAGAAATATGTGCAGCATGTGATGTGGTGTTTGGAAGGAAGAGAAGACGGAGTGGGGTGCAAGGAACAGCGTGGTGGACTGAAGAGGTGAAACAGGCTGTGACAAAAAGAAGAAAGCATACAATGAATGGATGAGAAATAGGGGCGTGGAAGAAGTTGAGAGGCGGAAGAGGGAGTTATATGTGGAAAGAAGAGAGGTGAAAAGATTAGTAAGAGAGAGTAGTGGATGAGGAATTTGGAAGGAATTTGAGTGCAAAGTGGAGGGACTGTAAGAAAATGTTCTGGAGAGAAGTGAAAAGAGTAAGACAGGTTGGAAGTGAAGTTAGCAGGGGAGTGAAAGATAAAAATAGTAGATTACTAGTGGAGAAGGGAGAAAAAGTGAGCAGATGGAGAGAACACTTTAAGGAATTGTTGAACGTAGAGGATGGAAGTAATGCGAGTATAAGTGGCTGGGGAATGGCTGGGAGAAGGAGGGAAGTGAGAAGACAGGAAGAAATCAGTAGGATAGAAGTTGTGGAAGCAATGAAGAAAGTTAAATCGGGGAAAGCCCTAGGAATTGATGGAGTGTGTGGTGAAATGCTGAAGCATGGAGAGATAGTAGTAGAATGGATGTGGAAGATGTGCAGATTGGCCTGGGAGGAAGGTAGAGTCCCGGAGGATTGGAAGTCAGGTATAATTATTTCCTTGTACAAAGGAAAAGGGGAAAAAGAAGTGTGTGGTAATCATAGGGGCATTTGTCTTCTTAGTATAATAGGAAAAGTGTATGGTAGTATACTTATAGACAGAGTTAGGGAAAGAACAGAGAAATTAGTTGGAGAAGAACAGGGAGGCTTTAGGAAGGGAAGAGGTTGTGTAGATCAGATATTCATTCTTAGATCTTTAGTGGAAAAGTTTCTAGAGAAGGGAATGAAGTTGTATGCGGCTTTCATGGATTTGGAAAAAGCATATGACAGGGTGGATAGACAAGGATTGTGGAAAGTGTTAAGAATATCTGGAGTAGATGGGAAGTTGTTGAATGCTGTGAAGAGTATGTACGATGGTGCGAAGGCTGCAGTGCGTGTGGATGGTGAACTAAGTGAATTTTTCTCTTTGAAAGTTGGTTTGAAACAGGGATGTGTCATGTCTCCATGGTTGTTCAATCTGTACATGGATGGGGTAATAAAAGAGGTACAAGGTAGGGTAGTGGATGTTGGAGTGGCCTTGGTGAGAGAGGATAGTGTTTAGAAACTCCCTGTACTGTTGTTTGCAGATGATACTGTGTTGTTGAGTGAAGACGAAGGGGAGCTGCAAGGCTTGGTGGATGAGTTTGAGAGAGTGTGTAAGAAACGGAATCTAAAGGTGAATGTAGGGAAGAGTAAAGTGATGGTCTTTGAGAGAGGTGAAGTTAGTGAATGTACAGCGAGGTTGGATGGTGAGGAATTGGAAAATGTGAGTACGTTTAAGTACTTGGGTAGTGTGATGAGTAAGGATGGAGGTTTGGAGGGTGAAGTGCTTGAAAGGGTACAGCAGGAAGAAAGGTTGCTGGTTCTTTGAAAGCAGTGATAAGAAAACAGGGAAGTGAGCATGGAAGTGAAAAAGTTACTACATGACAGTATTGTGATACCAACTCTAACGTACGGAAGTGAAGCTTGGACATTGTTGGAAGGACACAAGTCAAGAGTGAGAGCAGTGGAAATGAGTTATTTAAGAGGAGCCTGTGGAGTCACGTGGAGAGACAGGCTGACGAATGAGGATATAAAGGAGCGTTGTGGTGTGGATGTGGATGTGATAGGAAGCGTTATGAGGAACACACTGAGGTGGTTTGGCCATTTGGAGAGGATGGAGGGTGAAAGACTGACGAAGTGAGTGTATGTGAGTGAGGTGGAGTGGGGAAGAGGGAGGGGGAGGCCGAGGATGAGATGGTGGGATGGGGTGGAGAGGTGTATGAGAGAGGGGGGTGTGCGCTGGGAGCAGGGCAGTGAAATGGCGGGGGACAGGGCGACTTGGAGACGATTTGTTTGTGGCCACCCCAAACGGGATTGAGGCGTCTGGCAATAGATAGATAGATAGAGGAGGCACATAATGAGGCAGGCCATCATGGAGAACCACGTGGTGAGGCAAGCCGGCGTAGTGAGGCAAGCCGGCGTGGTGAGGCACATGGTGAGGCAGGCCAACATGGTGAGGCACACGGTGAGGCAGGCCGACATGGTGAGGCACATAGTGAGGCAGGCTGGTGTGGCATGGGAAGAAGTGATGCAGGCCGGCATGGTGAGACATGTAGTGAAGTAGGCCACCATGGTGAGGCACATGGTGAGGCAGGCCAGTGTGGCGAGCCATGTGGTGAGGCAGGCCAATGTGTTGGGGCACGTGGTGAGGCAGGCTGGTGTGGTGAGGCACGTGGTGATGGTGGTACAGATGCAGGCCGTGTAGGAGAGGCTAGTGTTGATGGAGGATGAGTGGAAATTTCCATGGTAAGCTGCTCTGGTGCATGGCTCAGCCTGCTGCATTTCCTCCTCCCACCATCCTCCACCTCCTCCCTTTTTTCATTCCCTACCTCCCCTTCCACCTTCTCCATGGGTGAATATTCCCCTCTGCAGGATCATCAACAACATCTGACCCTTCATCATCATCAGAAAATGTTGATGACAGTGCATAGGGAAGATATTGTCTCACAATGGAGAACTCATGGTCACTCTTCTCCTCTGACATGTACATTTCCACACTCAGCATGGCGATGTCACTTTCCTTAGAGGAGGAGTCACTTTCCCTACTCACTATTTGTAATAAAGGCAGATCCAACACCCTCCTTGTCACAAAGGCATTTCCTTCTAGGGCATTTTGACTTCATTGGTGTTGAAGTTGGTGGTCGCGGACGGTCGAGCAAGGGTCCGGACACAGGAAATTCTTGTTGCGTACATCTATCAATAACAGAGGTACGCAGGCAACTGAAGCGTGACTGGGATCCATGCCAGAGGGCTGCCAGTGGCTGCAAGTTGTGGAAATAACCAGATGAATATTCAAAGAAGGGTGCGAATTACTAGATCATGCATACATCACCCCTGGATGGCCCCGGGAGGACATGTATACATGTCACTCGGATGGGGTGGGTTAATGGAGGATTACAGGGTCTCATTAGATGAACAAAATCATATGCCTGTAATAAGAATAAGCTAAACTAATTCATAAAATTTCTTCATTATTAGTGCAAAGACAGGCCAAATACAATAACACAAAGTCAGTGATACCCTCCATGATTTCTGTTATCGTCAGAACTTCTCGACGTACAGTCCATGTAAACATGTTATTCAGCTCATATTCGAGGATGAAAGTAATAATCATATTTAATTTTACATTTCATTTCAATAATACGTAAGACACAAAAAATCGTATATTATCATGGTGATCTGTATGTTGTAAGTGTAGCTGTCTGAGAAAAAGTACAATAAATAACTGGATGAAAATAGTGAAAAATAGTCTTACTGACCATTGGGTCCCAGTAGTCCTCCTACACTTCCACATGTCACCACTTTAGTGCTGACAGCCCCCATCCATATTGATTACATGCTAGGGCTGTCTCATACAGGTCTGGTGTACTGGTATTAGTAGGGGTACTTTTATGGCATTCAGTGGGTCATCTGCTAGATCAGAAAAGTCTGCTTATTAAGAAATTCAAATCCTAAAACTGTTCCTTGCACCAGCCGGGATTAGAACCCTGGTCCATTGGGACTGTGGACCACCTCCCTGCCGATTCTGTCATGGCCTCTCACTATTCTATACATCCTATTCTACAATGGATATATAGTTCTAAATCATCACCAAAGTTTGTTGCCATGGAAAAGACAATAAACATGTATACATATTATCTTTAACGAAACATATATTGGGTGTTTCAGAATTATTGAAACCCATTAATCCAGGCTTTATTTAATAATCAGACATGACAGACTGATAATGATTGCATTTATTTAAAATTGAGATGATGACAGTCATATATTTCAAATTGATTAAGCATAACCTTGAACCAAAAATTCTCCAGGGCGCTTAGAGAATATGCTCTAACTGACTGCTAGTGAGCCAGAGGCATTCCTGAATGCGCCATGCAAAGATGATAACACGCACACATTCATCCTGGCTGATGGTCTGAATCTTCACTGTGATGGCTGTCTTCAAAGCTGGGATGGTCTAAAGATTGTTCTGATAAATGTTGTCTTTGAGGAAACCCCAGAGGAAGAAGTCTGGGGGGTTGAGATCTGGTGAATGTGGAGACCATTCTGTGTCAGCTTTGCAGCTGATGAGGCGTTCCCCAAAGTGCGCCGTCAACCACTCCATGGTGATGTTTCCTCTGGGGTTTCCTCAGGAACAACGTCTATCAGAACAATCTCCACAGACCATCCCAGCTTTGAAGACAGCCATCACACAAAGATTCAGACCATCACTCAGGATGAATGTGTGCATGTTATCAACTTTGAACGGCACATTCAGGAATGCCTCCGGCTCGTTGGCGGTCATTTGGAGAATATTCTCTAAGCACCTTGGAGAATTTTTTGGTTCAAATTTATGCTTAATCGGTTTGAAATATATAATTGTCATCATCTCATCTTTAACTGATGCAATCATTATCAGTCTATCATGTCTGGTTATTAAATAAAGCCTGATTGAATGGGTTTCAATCATGCTTAACCCCTTCAGATATATATATATATATATATATATATATATATATATATATATATATATATATATATATATATATATATATATATATATATATATATATATATATATATATATATATATATATATATAGTATAATATATATATATATATATATATATATATATATATATATATATATATATATATATATATATATATATATATATATATATATATATATATATATATATATATATATATATGCAGAGTATATATATATATATATATATATATATATATATATATGGATGATATATATATATATATAAGCTGCAGTTATATAGAAAGGACTTATGTACCTAGGAGAAAAATATGGAAGTTGGAAAACCAAGTAGTAAGGGATGCCTTCTATAGCAAGATGAAGAGAGTAGTGGCTGAACAGGGAGCCGTAGACAGAGGCGTTAATGAATAGTACAGAGCCCTCAAGAACAATCTCATGAGAGTTACTGATGTAATATGCAGTTGGACAAGAGGCCCACCAAGACATAAAGTAACTTGGTGGTGGGATGAGGGTGTAGAAGCTGCAGTTAAGGAGAAAAGAAGGCTTTTCCGGGAATGGAAGAAGGGTGGTAGCAAGGAGGAATACTTGGCTGCCAAGCGTAGGGCTAGAAGAGAGGTATACAGGGCGAAGTCTGAGTCACAGAGACTTTTACTTGATAACCTAAATCATGGGGAAAGGAAAAATATGATATTTAAGGTGGCAAATCAGATGAAGAGGGATAATCGGGATATTATAGGTGAGCAGTGTGTGAAGAATGATGAAGGAAGGGTAGTGGTGAACAGTGAGGATATTAAAGATGCATGGAGAGAGCATTATAGCCGGTTGTTGAATGAGGAGTTTGACTGGGACAGGGAAGGTTTGGAGCCAGCAGATCCAGTGTTTGGCCCTTGGCCTTTGATTGATGCTGCTACTGTGAGTGAGGCAATAGGCAGGATGAAGGTGGGGAAGGCAGCAGGTGTGTCTGGGTTGACTGCCGAAATGTTGAAGGCCTCAGGAGATATAGGGGTGAGGTTAGTCACTGACCTGATAAATATGATTATTTATGAGTGTGTTGTCCCAGATGATTGGCTGAAGAGTGTAATTGTAAATGTGTATAAAGGGAAGGGTGATGCCCTGGAAAGAGGAAATTATAGAGGTATAAAGCTTTTAGATCAGATAATGAAGGTAATGGAGAGAGTTTTAGAAGGTATGATTAGAGAAAGAGTGAATATTGATGAGATGCAGTTTGGGTTTATGCCAGGTAGGGGGACCACTGATGCCATATTCATTGTTCGACAGCTTCAGGAAAAATATATTGGTAAGAAAAGGGATCTGTATTTTGTTTTTGTTGATTTGGAAAAGGCCTTTGACAGAGTCCCTAGAGAGGTGGTGAAGTGGGCAATGAGAAAGCTTGGCTTGGAGGAGTGGCTGGTTAGGGTGGTTATGGCTATGTATGTGGGTGCTCGCACCCAGGTAAGAGTGAATGGAGATTTGAGTGATGAGTTTTCCGTGAATGTTGGTGTGCATCAGGGGTCAGTTTTGAGTCCCCATGGTTGAAGCCCTCTCACGTGACTTCAGAAACGGACTCCCATGGGAGATGTTGTATGCTGATGAAGTGGTGTTGATTGCAGAGAACGAAAGGGAGGCGGAGGAAAGGTTTAGGAAGTGGAGAGATGGTATGGGGTACAAGGGCTTAAGGGTAAATGCAGATAAAACAAAAGTGATGATATCTAGTGTTGGTGGTGATACTGTCAAAGACGAGGGAGAGTGGCCATGTGCAGTTTCTCACAAGGGCATGGGAAGTAATTCTATCTTGTGTGGTGTTTGTGATAAATGGGTGCACAAGAGATGTAGTGGTATCAGAGGTAGACTGCAAGATAATGCTGATTTTATGTGTACGGCATA
>NW_027642291.1:0-4995 GCF_032717465.1 Coenobita brevimanus | reverse complement strand
CATCTTAAAAGGCTTAGCAAAATTTGGAGTAGCGAGCACTGGCTGACTTAATAGAATAGCTTTAAGTTTGTTGAAAGAGGATTCACAGTTATCGGTCCAGACAAATTTAACTCCCTTTTTCAGTAGGTCTGTAAGTGGTGATACAAGAATAGAAAAGTTAAGAACAAATCTCCTGTAATAACCTACCATTCCCAAAAATCTTTGTAGCTCTTTCCTACTTTTAGGTCTGGGAAGATCACTTATAACCTGAACCTTAGCTCCTGGTGGTGCAACATGTCCATCACCAATTACATACCCAAGGTACTGAACTTTAGCTTGACCAAACTCACACTTTGATAAATTAGCTACAAGATTAGCATGAACTAAACGGTCAAGAAATTTACTGACATGGCATAGGTGATCTTTCCAGTTGTCACTGAAGATTAATACATCATCAATATAAACAACACACCCTGCCAAACCCTCTGTTACAACATTCATGAGCTTCTGAAATGTGGCTGGTGCATTCTTCATACCATACGGCATTACAGAACATGCAAAAGCCTTTCCTAGTGTTACAAAACATGAGATCTCCCTAGCACGTTCAGTCATAGGTACTTGCCAGTATCCCTTTAACAAATCAAACTTACTTATGTACCTAGCCTTTCCGATCTTGTCTATGCAATCTTCCACACGAGGAGAGGGTAAGTGTCTGTTTTAGTTATCTGATTAACACGTCTGTAGTCGATGCAAAGCCTCTGTGACCCACCTGGCTTAGGGACCAGAGTGACAGGAGAACTCCACTCGCTCTGACAGGGCTCAATCATCTTGTGGTCCAACAGGTAGCCAAGCTCCTTCTGGATGAGAGGAACTTTCACTGGGTTCACACGGTAAGGAGGCAATTTAATTGGCTTTGCGTCTCCAACATCGACATCATGCATCAACACAGTGGTTCTTCCTGGAGTGGCACGGAACACTTGCAGGTACTCCTGCAGTAATGCCGAAAACTCCTGCCTTTCCTTGGGAGGTAGATGAAAGCTTAGTCTGGAGATCATTCATGATATCAGGATTCTTCCCCAAACTATCACTCAGGCTCATACTGCATGGGAGAACTTCACTCGCAGACTCGGGTGGAACAGCTACAGTGCAGACTGGATTATTTTCGTCCCGCCTGTGATATAACTTTAGCATGTTGATGTGACATAGTTGCTTGTTCTTTCTACGATCTGGTGTGGCGATGACATAGTTGACATCACTGAGTTTCTTCTCCACGAAATAAGGGCCACTAAACTTGGCTTGAAGAGGTTGCCCATGAACTGGTAGCAGAATCAAAACCTGATCTCCTGGCTGAAAGTGGCGTAACCTGGACTTCTTGTCATACCAAGTCTTCATCTTCTCCTGAGCAGCTCCTAAATTCTCTCTCGCCAGCTGTAAAGCAGTGGACAGCCGTTCTTTGAACTTCATCACATACTCCAGCAGGTTGACGTCATCTTCCTCCGACAGCCAGCATTCCTTGAGTAACTTAAGGGGTCCTCTTACTTCATGGCCAAACAGTAGTTCAAAAGGTGAGAAGCCCAGTGATTCATTTGGAGATTCTCTTGCAGCAAACACAACGAATGGAAGACCTTTATCCCAGTCTTTCTGATGTTCCAAACAGTATTTCTTGAGCATCGATTTGAGTGTTTGATGATATCTCTCCAACGCTCCTTGGGTCTGGGGATGGTAAGCTGAAGACGTGATCTGGGTGATGCCCAACTCTTTCAGAGACTGCTTGAAAACGTTTGACATGAAATTACTTCCCCGGTCTGACTGTACCTCCTTGGGCAGACCAAACTTTGTGAAGAACCCCAGCATTTCCTTAACCACGTTCTTTGCTGAGATGTTTCTAAGTGGAATGGCTTCAGGATAACGAGTAGCCATATCAATCATGGTCAACACATAAGAAAATCCTGAAGAAGTCTTAGGAAGAGGGCCCACAATATCCACCAACACACGGGTGAAAGGCGCCTCAAAAGGAGGAATGGGAACTAGAGGTGCAACCTTTTCGGTCTGATTACACTTCCCCACAACTTGACAGGTGTGACAAGACTTACAATACCAGGAAACATCCCTGAAGATACCTGGCCAGTAGAAGTGTTTCAAAATGCGTGCCACAGTCTTCCTCACTCCAAGGTGTCCTGCCAAACTGGAATCATGAGCCACTCTAATGATATCCTGCCTACAAACACGAGGGATGACAACTTGATGTACAACCTCCCATTCACAGTCGGCTGATGCTGTTGGGGGTCTCCACTTCCTCATAAGTACTCCTGACTTTACATAATAACAAGTAGAAGCACCGGCTGACTCTTCTTCACTGTAAGCAGAGTTAGCTAGACCTTTCAACTCAGGGTCAGCAACCTGCAACTCAACCAACTCTTGACGAGACAAATTATCAACACTACGGGGTACTGCCTCATCTGGTGAGTGGTCCAAATTAGCAAGAAAAGTGTCAGCTAGGATAACATCATCATCATCATTATCCTCTAAATCACCAGTAACTTTAGACTTAGCCCTAGTGACAGCACATGCAGGGAACACATCAGGGACATCACAATCCTGGGACACAGCCACTGGCTCACTAGACAACTGAGGAGCTGGACACACTTGACTTCCACCAATATCATTTCCAAGTAAGAAAGTTACACCTGACATTGGGAGTGTCTCAACCAACCCAACCATAACAGAACCATTAACAAAACCAGACTCTAAATTCACTCTGCACAGAGGAACAGAGAAGTAATTATTCCCTACACCTTGTAAGATTACAGTTTCATCAGAGGAATTAACATTAGAGCCTAGAACACTGGTCAGCATAAGGGATTGGCAAGCACCTGTATCACGATATATTTGAACTGATTTCCTGTCATTACTGTCCAGAGGACTGACAAAACCATCAGACAGGAAATTAGCACATGAACTCTTGAGAGTGTCACCCACGTTACTGCTCAAAGAGGAGCTCCATCATGAGAATTTAAGTTACCCCTCAAAGCAGGTTCAGTTAACTCAGTTAAAGAATTCTGGGAACTCTCAAGAGTGGACACTAGACCAATTGACTGAATATTTAAAGACTCCTTTTTGTTCACATCACGCTGTCTCCTGAAACATCTCTCCGTAGTATGACCAAGCTTACTACAATAAGTACATTTACTTTTCTGAAATCTAGAGGTGAAGCTGGTATTTACTTCCTGAGAAACATCATCCTTATTCTCTTTCCTGTTACCTGTACTCTGAGTAGAGGCAACGTACTTACTCTCAGCTTTCCCTTTTTCTCTAGAATATCTCTTGTGAGTGAGAACATACTCATCAGCTAAAACTGCAGCATCAGACAAATTATCTATTCTTTTCTCATCAAGATATAGGCTTACATCTTTACTAATACACCTTTTGAAATCCTCCAGCAAAATCATCTGCTTAAATTTACCAAAATCAGAATCCACATTCTTAGAATTTAACCACTGCTCTAACAAATCTTCTTTGATTTTTGCATACTCAACATGGGATTGCTTATCTTGCTTGTAAGTTGTCCTAAATTTTACTCTATAGGCTTCAGGAACAAGCTCATAGGCCTTAAGAATCAAGCTCTTAACTACATCATAATTATCAGACTGATCCTGAGGCAAAGATGCATAAGTTACTTGAGCTTTACCGGTGAGAACAGTTTGAAGGAGTACTGGCCAATACTCCTTAGGCCAATTAAAACCTGTAGCTACCCTCTCAAACAACTGAAAATACTTTGTTAAATCAGATTCATTAAAAGGAGGGACAAGTTTAACATTTTTAGCCACATCAAAATCATCAGAGCTAGATGATCCAGTTCCACCTTGTTTCATGCGATACTCATGGTCTGCCTGAATCCTGGCAAGTTCAACTTGTGCCTGTATCTGTGCCTCCTGAATCCGAGCCTGAGATTCCGCCTCCTTAGCCTGAGACTCAGCCTGCTTAGCATTTGCCTGAAATTCAGCTTCTTTAGCACGAGCCTCCTGCAGAGCTAGCTGTAACTTAGCTAATTCAATCTGCGTTTGCTCATTTGGAGGAGTTACATTAAACAAGCTTTTATTAATCATGCCAACAATTTGATCTTTAGAATGATGAGAGTGAACTGCAATTCCCAATTGTTGAGCAACAAGCTTAAGTTCATTCTTTGTTCTGTTTTCTATATCACACACTGTTTGCACATTTGACAAAAAATCTTTGGCTTCATCAAGTGTAGAAATAGTAGCCATCATGAATATATCACAGTCACAAAATATCAAACAATATCCTTATGATAATATCCTGAATATCCTGATATGAGGTCGCCAAATTTATGTTACGGAACAGAGAAAGATAACGTACACTTTAAGTGAGAATACGAAGAGTCACTACTGTCCCGTAAAGTTCCAGGTTCAAAACAAAAGAGTTAGGTAAAATTACAAGTTAAAGTTTAATGCTTAAATTAACAACAAAACATTCAGGAACTCATAAGGATAATGTAATGGCAAAAACAGGTTAAATATATGGTTAACTGCAATAGCCTCTATTAACACGAAATTAGCAAGAGTAAATTTATCTAAGTCAGCCCTGATAAAATGAGATACCAGATAATACTCAGTGAATGCCAGATAAATAATTACAGATACAAACTATTATCAAAAATGACTGACATAAAGAACCCCACATGAATTACAAAAACTTCACTAGGCCTACAAATTAAACTTATGCTATACAGTACAAGAAAAAATGCAACAACAGTTATACTCAAATTACACACAGCTGCTAGATGGTTGGAGACTTCTTGAGCACTCACAATAATAATATCTGTACAGGGGAGGACAGAGATGTGAACAAAATGAGGAGCAGATCTAAGTGGCAATGATGCAGAGACTGAGCTCATTATATAGGGGCCGGCAGAGCCTGATACAACTTGTAAGAGGGACGCGCAAATGAAGCCATGGGGACAGAGAGCTGAAAATCCCGCAAAGTATAACAGAGATG
>NW_027642290.1:0-4995 GCF_032717465.1 Coenobita brevimanus | reverse complement strand
CCTTGAAAATTAATGATAATGGTTTACTTAACTCCTTTGCACATTCATGTAGCACCCAACATGAAACTTCATCAGGACCATTTGCTTTTCCTTTGTCTAATTTACTTAACTCCTCCTGTATTTCTTTTTCTGATATTTGTATATCTGGCAGTAGGTGTGGCCATGCATGTTCCATATTATCCCTCTCAAAATTATTTTCTTCTGTAAAATCTGGTTGGAAACTCTTATTTAGTGCTTCACAAATATACTTCTCTTGTCTATAGGTGATCCCCTCATCTGTAATGGACTGTATTTTATCTTTTGCTTTGGTTTTGCTTTGAATGTAGCAGTAAAATAGCTTCGGTTGATCACTATACTTTTATTTATGATGTCCTCCTCAAACTGTTTTTGGGCTTCCCTCCTTATTCTTGTATAATTGTTTTTTGCCTGTTTATAGTTGTTATAGGCCCTTTCACTATTGTGTCTTCTGTATCTGTTCCACAACAAATCTTTTTTCTTTTGATATTTTACTTACTGTATTAAACCATTTCTTTATTTTCTTTTCTGCTTCTTTGTCTGTGGGATGTGCTTCTGCACTCCTATATTCTTACCTAATTGTATCTTTACAGGAATGAGTCAAGCTCTTACTGTCCTGTGTCTTAAACCATATTTATCGCACATATCCTTAAATTTGTGAATTGCTTTGGCACACACTATTTCATTCGGCAGTACATTCCACTGATCATTTGCTCTATTCGGGAAACTAAATTTCCTTACGTTTTTATCACCTCTCTTTTTATGCAGTTTTTGCTGTGTCCTCTATCAGCATCCCCATAGGTTAAGTAATCATTTATGTCTATTTTCTTCTTCCCTGATATGCATTTATACAGCATAATCATGTCACCTTTTTTTCTTCTCTCCTGTAGTGTTGGTAGATTCAGTTTTTTTAGTCTTTCTTTGTAGCTTAGATCTCTTAAGCTTGGTACTCATCCTGTAGCAGACCTTTGAACTTTTTCAATCTTGTCTATGTGTTTTTTTGAGATGAGGACTCCAGACTACTGATGCATACTCCAGGGTTGGTCTGATGAATGATGTTATTATATTTCTTAGCATGTCCTCATTTATGTATGTGAATGCTATTTTCATGTTTGCAAGCAGTGCATACATGTTCCGTACCTTCTCACTGATGTGGTCAGTCAGATATAGTCTGTTATTGATCACCTTTTTCTGGTGCTTTCCCTTACATGTTGCGTTAGGAAACCCTCCTGCACGAGATCCAGGAGCTTTTGATCCCAACAGCTTTCTTGGTTTATTATATCTAGAGAATTCCAATTTATATTTGCATTAATATCTCCAGTTAGTATAATTCTTTCCGATTTCTCTTCCATTCTATATAGTAATGCTCTTAAACTCTGAATTGTACTCTCTGCCAGGTCCTCATATTCGCCTCTTTCCCACGTGTTTGATCTGGGTGGCATGTACAAATTGGCTACAATTACTTTCCCTTCAGATATATTGATCTCTACTGCAATCAGATCTACTTGTGAGGGTATATCTAGTTCTATTTCTTTGATGTTTAGATTTTTCTCAGTTAATATTATAATTCCTCCTCCTTTTTTTAAGTTCCTATCTCTTCTCCATATATTGCATTCCTCTAAGTTTAGGATGTCATTTGATATCTTTGGTGTTAATTTTGTTTCAGTTAGGCATATTATATGTGGTTCATTTTCTTTGATATAATCATTCATCTCTAATAATTTAGATACCATTCCATCCACATTTGCGTACATCAACTTAATCAGCTTGTTTATATGCTTGTCATGACTTGGTTCAACTACCTTCCTCCTTTTTATTTCCTCCTGTTCGTGTACCACTTTCGTACCTGCAATCCAATTACTTTGTAAAAAAAATGTATTCTTCTCCTCCTCTGATCTTCCCTCATTTTTTGTTTTTGCTTCCTCCCTCTTCTCTTTCAGTAATTCTAGTTCCTTTTGGGTTAGGCATCTTTTTATCAATACATTTTTGAACTCCTCTTTTTCCATAAGATTCTTTCCATTTTTTAGTATCTCCTCCACAGTGTTTACACTCTGGAAGGTTACCTTTACTGTAGATGCCTTGACTTGTTTCTCTCGTATTTCTCCAACCTTTTGTGTTCCTCTATGTCTTTACTACAGATTTCCTCTGATACTTCTTTCAATATGCTCATTACATTGACATCTCCTTTTTGTCTCTTGAGATCTTGTTTCTTACTTCTTCCTCTTCAGTACCAGTGATTACTATAGATTTGTTGATGTCTGCTGAATCTCTGACTAAATTAGGATTGTTTTGGATTATTCTTTTCACTTCCTTTTTAATGCATTTTTCTTCCACCCTTGTTTCTAAGTCTTTCGTTACTTTCACCATATCAGCATAAGTGGTTTCCACATCATTTTTGTAGCTTTGCACAGCTTCATTCACCTGTGTTTTTTTCTCAGTATCACTGCTCTGATCTATCAGATTGCTTACTTGCCTAATTGTCTCTATCATTTTTGAACTCTTCCATAATACTCTCGTGGTTGACTACTGTACTTGCCATTTCACTAATTTTCCTCCTAAGTGAATCCACTTCTTCTGTCAGTTCATCTATTGTTGTGTCTTTTTTATTGACTTCCTTTCCTAATTTTTCTATTTCTTCCTTTTGCAAGAGCATCTGTTTCTTAATTTCATCAATCTCATTCTGAAAAACCATCTCTAGTCTGTGTACTCGTTCCACCAGTTTATTGTGAGTCTCCATTTCAACCAGTTCTTGGTAGAAATCATCCTGATTTCTACCTTTATCCCTTTTCTTTTCCAAATTTGCTTTACTAAAGTATGTGGCCATCATGCAGTACTAAAAGCACATATACTACTTACATTCCCTGGTGCAGTCGTAGACTGAACAACTGATCGGCTGATTTACAGTAGTGCATTCTTGTGCTACTTTGTTTTGTTTACTGTTTGAACAACAGTCTTACTTAAAACTTCTTTTTTATATTAGAACACCATTTAGTCTACCCTGGTACAGAGCTTGACTCATATTAAGATACTAATTTAGGTAATGCCACTGGCCAAGTTGGCCAAGTATAGAGTGGTGGCAACGTGCCTCTGCTCCCCTCGGTGCCTCGTGTGTGTGTGTGTGCAGATCCCCTAGCGCCTGGTGTCGGGTTGGCAGCATCATGGGAGGAAAATGAGGAAAATTTATGTGTGCACGCATATTCAGAGCGTATATGGGGCAGTGTGGGCCAGTGCGTGGGTGGTATAGAAAGTTGCCACCTGCCCCTATTTCCCATACAATTTTCAGCTACGTACTCCTCGTGGTGCAGTTTTGGTACGCGTTTGAAAATCGTGCTCATTTGAAGCCTATCGCTTTCGACTCTAATAGGTTCCAAATGAGGCCTATCGCTCTCAACGGGATAATGTGATGAAAAAAAAAGAAAAATACTCAGCGTACATTGTTTCAGCCCAGCTACGTATTTTTTCATTCTGTAAGGTAAGCCCACCTATATGGTACCTTTGCAACTGCAGCACAAGCCCTGTGGTAAATTTTCATACTTCAGCCGTCACCATGACGACATTGTATCGTGCCCGTAGCCACGAAAGGGGAGCTATGGTGGGGCTTAGCCCCCAAAAAACTCATTAGCCCCCAGAAGTTTTTCACTTAGAAGCATATATGAGTTGCTTACACACTAACTGGGATAATTTGCGAAATTTCAAGCCAGATATACTGTTTATTCATGACACTTGATTTGATTCTATACAGCTACATGTTTAAGGACGGTTATCATATTGTCATGATGTAATTCATTATATGCGAAATTAGCTGGTATATGTTATAGGTGTTAAACTGGAATTTAGTTGAGGTGGAGGTTGTTTGGGACATGGTTCAGAGGAAGCTTACGTCTACATGTCAGGAGAGCAGGACTGCCATCAACAAGTTTCTCTAGTGGTTCCGCGGAATGGAGCTCCAAACATCCTTCCCGAACTTGCATACTCTCCTCTGTGCTGCACTTTACTACTGGGGCATCTGCTACATGCGAAGCTACCTTTTCAACAGTAACAAGGCTACTTACTCCGTACAGAAGATGCATGACCCATCAGAGGAAATGCCAACTCACTCTCTTGGAATCTGAAAAAAAAAAAAAAAAAAAAATCTGCACTGTCCGTGGCTGAACTGATTGAAATGTTCCGGAGAACAAGACGGCATATATCTCTTTGAATATCTGGCTACGAGTGATGAAGGATGTGAACATTCTTGAGGTTATGACATTGCCAAATGTACAGTCAGGAAAAGTTCTGCATTACCCAGTGTTTGGAGCATTGGTGGTCGACGCCAGACCACACTTGTCTTGTAACTGTGAGTAAGCAGGAGGGTGGCCGGGGATGGGAGGGTTTGGAGAGTTGCTCATGTCACAGTATCAATACATGTTTTGTCAAAGGTGTGCTTCTTTGGCTTCGTTTTGCAATGTTCGATAGGTATGATAGTTACAGAGACTTATAATTAGGACTACCCATGTCATTCTGTCTATAGGAAAACGAAAAACCCGTTAATCGCTAGAATATAAATATTCTTTTAATATTATTATTGCACACTATCCTTGACTAAGTTCGAGATGAATAATTACCTAAATAACATTGAAAATGCTTGCAGGCGAATATTTACAGTGGGACGACAGATGATAAATAAACAAATTTATACGAAATTACATATATATATATATATATATATATATATATATATATATATATATATATATATATATATATATATATATATATATATGTGTGTGTGTGTGTGTGTGTGTGTGTGTGTGTGTGTGTGAGAGAGAGAGAGAGAGAGAGAGAGAGAGATTGACAGATAGATAATATTGTGGTTATGTTCTCGAGTCAACACAAAATATAAAAATATATCATTATGAATATCTCCTGGGGAAACGTCTCATGTCAAAGTAGAGGGGGAATGAAAGCATTGAAACCTCTGTCCGAACCCTGCAAACTACC
>NW_027642289.1:0-1998 GCF_032717465.1 Coenobita brevimanus | reverse complement strand
GGTACCCTTCTGTTGTCCTCAAGAACTGTGCTTCTGTGCTTATACCCTGCCTAGGTAAACTGTTTCATCTTTGTCTTTTAACTTGTACCTCTCCTTCTTGCTGGAAGTTTGCTCTCATTCGGCCAGTCCCAAAGAAGGATGACCTTCCCAACCCTTTAACTATCACCCAACTGCTTTAACATCCTGTGTCTGAAAAGTTTTTGAGTTTATTCTTTACAGAAAAATTTTGAAGCATCTTTCTTACCACAAACTTTTTCTGATCATCAGTTTGGGTTCCGTCAGTGACTCCCCAATGGTGAACTTCTCACCTACGTTTCAGACTCCTGGTCATCCTCCTTTCGGGACTTTGGCGAAAGCTTTGCATTGCACTGACATCTCAAGGCTTTCGATCGAGTCTTGCATAAATCTTTAATTTCCAAAATCTCCTCTACGGTCTCTATCCTTCTATCTGTGCTTTCACTTATAGCTTCATTTCTGGTCGTTATATAGATGCCGTTGTAGAAGGCCAGTGTTCTTCTCCTATATCTATCAACAGTGGTGTTCCTTGGTTAGCTGTCCCATCACCAACTTTCTTCCTTTATTCATCAATGACCTTCTGAGCTATACAACTATCCCTATCCACACAAGCTGATGATTCCACCCTTCACCTTTTCATTTGGGTCCCGCAACGTCCATCTCAGCATTTGCCTTAGCAGACAAGGGATGAGGCTATGGCACACCTAATGTCTGACCTGGCTTGTATCTCTGACTAGGGTAAAAGTAATCTTGTTTTTAATGCATCAATGACACAGTTCTTACACCTATCAACCCGACAAAATCTTCCACAGGAGTACCCATTAATGTTCAACCCCTGCCACACTAATTGTTAGCAACATGATTACCTTCGCTGAGTCATTTTTTCAGACTTTTTATTTTAATATTAAGTTGACTTTTTTTCATCAGATCAAGTGTTTCTCAGCTCGAACTCTTCTTCACCCTCGTGTTTTTGTTATTTATGCCTCTTGGGTGGCTGTCAAGGCGGTGATAAGTTGCCAGCACCATGAGAGGTAGATGAACGGAAATACCCCATTGCTGGGCTACAAACAAGAGCTGAATTACTAAATTTGCTGAAATTGGCAACTGCTGTATTGCAGAGTTGGGCAATAGCTCTGATGGTGTAGAGGGAGAGTAAATGTTCCCATGGGAATCACTGACACTTCCTCATGCTTGAAGTTATGGCACCAAGACCCATCGCCTCATATGAGGCAATCAGCATGGCCAGGGTGGCCTGCATATTGTCCTCATATGAGGCGATGAGCACAGCGGAGGTTTATATTATCCAGATTAATCCTGCTTCATCCTTAAACATGCTTGGGGTTTCATTCTCTCAGGATTTATCTTGGAAAGATTATATCACACCTCTTGTAAAGTCTGCTTCCTAGAGATTAGGTGTGCTAAGCTGACTCCGCACCTTCTTTACCCCTGTACAATTGTTGACTTAATACACGAGTTTTACTCGCCCCTGTGTAGAGTACAGCTCTTATGTGTGGCGAGGCTCCCCACATACAGCTCTTGTCAATAGGGTGGAGTCAGAGACTTTTCATCTCATTGACTCTCCTCCTCTTAGTGGCTCCCTTCAACCTCTGTCTCTTCACCGTGTTACATTTTTCTCTCTCTTCTATCGCTTCTTCAATGGTCACTGCTCCTTTGAACTGTCTGCTTGCATCCCTCCACCTCTACAACAGGTGTGTAGCACCCGTTTAGCAACAAACTCTCATCCCTTTTCTGTCTGACTCTCTAATGTAAGAGTTAACCGTTACTCAAGTCCTTCACTTAGGCAACAGGTCAGCTCTGGAACTGTCTCCCTCTGTCTGTATTTCCTACTTCCTATGTCCTCCAGTCTTTCAAATGCAGTGTGTCCAGGCATCTCGAAATGAACGGATCTTGAATTTGGCTCTCTGCTTTATTGTTATTTTTTTTTTTTTTTAATGTAAGGAACGGTTTACGGGCCCCGGCCTT
>NW_027642288.1:0-4995 GCF_032717465.1 Coenobita brevimanus | reverse complement strand
ACATCCTTTCTTTCGCTAAATACTTTTCACACACTTGTCTCACAGCAAACACCTGATCAACGCATCCCCTCCCTCTCCTAAAGCCACACTGCTCCTCACCAATCACTCCCTCTGTACCCTCTCTAACTCTCATAATTAACACTCTACCATACACCTTACCTACAACACTCAACAGACTTATTCCTCTAAAGCTAGTACATTCATACTTATCACGCTTGCCTTTATACAACGGGACCACACAAGCACTTGCCCAGTCAACTGGAACCATACCTTTCACAAAGCACACATTCAACAATCTTACTAACCAGTCAACAATAGTCACTCCACCAACCTTCAGGCATTCCACAGTACACCCATCCATACCTGCAGCTTTCCCTGTTTTCATCTCCTTTACTGCCTTCTCCACTTCCTCCTTCGTGATCAAAGAATCATTCAACTCTTCCATCACATTTATTGCTTGCACCCTTCCATCCGCCACAATCTCAGCCACCCTTTCCTCCTCTACATTTAACAATCTTTCAAAATACTCTGCCCATCTCTTCCTTACTGCATCCATCTCAATTAACATCCTTCCATCCTCTGCTTTTACTCGCTCTTCCTTCCCAGACTCTCCCTTTGCCACCCTTTTCACCTCCTTCCAAAACATTTTCTTATTCTGTTGAAAATTCTCTGTCAGCCGCCTACCCCACCTCTCATCTGCTGCCACTTTAGCATCACGCACAGCCCTTCTCGCCCTATTCCTCTTTTTCCTTATACCTTTCATATGACATCTCATCCTTCCTCTGGAGCCTCACTTCATATGCATGTCTCTTCTCAGCCACAGCCATACTTACTTCCTCACACCACCATTCACTTCCTTTTCTTACACCACCACCCACACGTCTCACACCACACACCTCTTCTTCATGTACCACCACAGCACTCTTAAACAACTGCCATTCCTCCTCCACACTGCCATTTTCCATATCTTTCACTGCGTTCCACTCATCTTTCAATTTCTCCTGATACTCTATCATTTTCTCTCTTTTATCCAACTCACTCACTTTCAAAACCTCCCTGCCACACCTAACCCTCCTAGCTCTCACCCATCTCTTGCCTACTCTTAACTTTCCCTCCACTCAGGTAGTGGTCAGACCTACCTTCACCCTCCCCTCTCAGAACTCTCACATCCAGCAATCTTCCTATTACATTCCTAGACACAACCACATAGTCCATCAAAGCTCTATCAACAACCCTTCCACCCTCCTGTCTTACCCATGTATACTTATAAATATCTTTCTTCTCAAACAGCGTATTTCCAATCATCATCTCTCGCTCAACACACATCCCTATCATTCGTTCCCCATTTTCATTTCTTCCAGGCACACCATGGATACCAATTACACATTCAACTGCTACATTTCCCACTCTAGCATTCAGATCTCCCATCATTACCACATTCACATTCGCTCCAAAACTCTGCAGACATTCATCAACATCATTCCAGAAAGACTCCCTCTCTTCTTCATCCCTTTCACTACCAGGCCCATATGCACTCACAAACACCCACAACTCACGTTCAAATTTCGCTTTCACCCACATCAGTCTCGATGACACCTCCTTCCATTCAATCACACACTGCTGTACTTCCGGACTCACTAACAAGGCCACACCTTCTCTTGCCCTTCCTCTATCAACACCTGACAATCTTCCATTCACACTTCCAAACATAGACTCACCCTTCCCTTTCATCTTCGTTTCACTCAAAGCTAACACATCCAACTTTCTTCTCACAAACATTCTCCCAATCTCCTCCCTTTTAGCCTCAATCGTACTACATCCACGCACATTCATAGACCCAATCTTCAGGGTACGGGGATAACTCCATCCCCCATCCCTTTCTCTGTCCTGTCTCTTTTTAGGAACTAAAAAACAGAGGAGGGGGTCCCTAGTCCCCTCACCCCGTCCCTTTTAGTCGCCTTTTACGACGCGCAGGGAATACGGTGGCAGTATTCTTCCTACCACAACCTGGCCGCAGAGTAGTAGTACCACCCCATAGTGCGGCCAGATTATGTCCCCCCCGCCACAGGAGGGGACACAATTATTATTATAATAATAATAATAGTAAAATAAAAATAATAATGATAATAATAATAATAATAATAATAATAATGATAATATTCATAATACTAAAAATAAGATTAATAAAAATATTAATAAAAATATTTATATTAATAATAATTTTAACAGAATAATAATATTAATATTAATAATAACAATACTATTAATAATGATATTAATATTGATAACAATATTAATATTTAAAATATTATTAATATTGATAATATTATTAATATTGATAATAATATTAACATTGATAATAATACTAATATTAGTATTAATATTAGTATTGTTAATGACATTAATATTGATAATAGTATCAATATTATGATTAATATTAATATTATTATTACTATTTATTTTTAATATTAGTAATAATATTAATATTAATGTTAAAAATATTAATAATAATAACAATAATAATTATCTTAAAAATATTATCAATAATAACAATATTAATAATAATAATATTAATAAGGATAATAATAATAATAATAATAATAATAATAATTTGAATGATAATATTAACAATAATAATAATAATAATAATAATAATAATAATAATATCAATAATAACAATATTGATAATAATAATATTAATTAAGATAATAATAATAATCAAAATACTACTACTACTACTACTACTACTACTAATAATAATAATAATAATAATAATAATAATTTGAATGATAATATTACAATAATAATAATAATAATAATGATAATAATAATAATAATAGTAATAATAATAATAACAATAATAATAATAATAATAATAATAATAATAATAATAATAATAATAAAAATAATAAGAGTAATAAAAATTATAATAATACAAAAAAATAATAATAATAATAATAACAGAAGTAGCAGTACTAGTAGCTCTAGTAGTAATAGTAGTAGTAGTAATAGTACTAGTAGTAAGAATAGCAATAGTAGTAGTACTAGTAACAGTAGTAGTAGTAACAATAATACTAATAGTTACGATAACAATAGTAATGATGATGGTAATTAGGCTGATCCCTATAAAATGAAGTTGACGTTTCCCGCAGAAAGAAGCCGACGTCACCTGTAGAGATAAGTTGACGTTACCTCTGCAGAGTAGTTGACGTCACCTGCAGAGAGTAGTTGACGTTACCTGCAGAGAGTAGTTGACGTCACCTGCAGAGAGTAGTTGACGTCACCTGCAGAGTGAAGTGTTTGTTACCTGCAAAGAGTAGTCGGTGTTACCTGCAGAGAGTAGTTGGCTTTACCTGCAGAGAGTAGTTGGCTTTACCTGCAGAGAGTAGTTGGCTTTACCTGCAGACAGTAGTTGGCTTTACCTGCAGAGAGTAGTTGGCTTTACCTGCAAAGAGTAGTCGGTGTTACCTGCATAGAGCAGTCGGTGTTACCTGCATAGAGCAGTCGGTGTTACCTGCATAGAGCAGTCGGTGTTACCAGCAGAGAGTAGTCGACATCACATGCAGAGAGTAGTCGACATCACATGCAGAGAGTAGTCGACGTCACATGCAGAGAGTGGTCGACGTCACATGCAGAGAGTAGTCGACGTCACATGCAGAGAGTAGTCGGCGTCTCCTGTGGAGAATAGGCGGCGTCACCTGTTGACAGTAGGCGGCGTCACCTGTAGAGATTAAGCGGCGTCGCCTGCAGACAAAAGGCGTTGCCACTTGTAGAGGGAAGGCAGAGAAAAGTCCACTTCACACCGCTAGAAAATGAAGTTGAAGTCAGCAGCAGGAAGAAGTCTATGATTCTTTATTTGCAGAGAATACTCAGCATTACCAGCAATGACCAGTCGATATCATGAGCAACCACCAGAGAGAAGTTGATGTCCTTGCAGAAAGTACTCGACATCACTTGCACACAGCTCATTACATCTGCGATTAGAAGGCGATGCCACCTTAGAAGATTTACACTATGGCAACTGAAGACAAGAATTTCCCATCACTTGCAATGGAAGACAAGTTGATGTGAGCGGTAAAGGTCATGTCGTCTGCAAATAGAAAAAAGTCGATATTGAGAGAGAGAGAGAGAGAGAGAGAGAGAGAGAGAGAGAGAGATACAGCCAACGTTAAAGAACAGAAAGAAGGCAGCCTTACCTGGATCCTCTTCAACCTTACCTGGAATTATTACGTCGGGGTCGCCTGCCGTGATACGTCGAGGTCACCTGCAAATAGAAGTTGCCGTCTCCCGCCAAAAGAGGCCGACGTCACTTGTTGATAGAGTCGACTTTCACTACGGACTGAAGTGGACATCAGTTGCACAGAGAAATCAGCGTCACCTACAAAAAGAAGTCAATGTTCCGAGCAGGAAGAAGTGACACCACCTTCAAAGAAGTGTGTGTTGCCGTCAGGATCAATGACGCCTACAAGGAAAGTGAGTTGAAGTGACCTGAAAAGAGAGAAAACTTGACATAGTGAAAGATATATAGATAAATACACACACACACACACACACACACACACACACACACACACAGAGGGAGAGATTTAACGGTAAGGAAAAGATGGAAGGCAACCTTACCTGAAAATGTTTACGTCGTTGTCACCTGCTGTGATATGTCGAGGTGAACAGCAAATAGAATTTCCCGTCGCCTGTAGAGAGAGGCTGACGTCACGTGTAGAGAGAGCCAAACTGCACTACGGCATGAAGTGGAAATCACTTGCATAGAAAAATCAGCGTCACCTGCAAAGAGAAGCCATGTTATTTAGCAAACAAAAGTCGGTACCACCTTCAAAGAAGAAGTCAATTCCGCCTGCAGTTTAAATAACACCTGCAAGGAAAGAGTCGACGTTACCTGAAAAGAGGGAGAACCTGATGACATAGTGCAAAACATGGAAGGAAAGTCATATATATATATATATATATATATATATATATATATATATATATATATAT